>NC_092092.1:7061642-7077930 GCF_045679555.1 Salvelinus alpinus
TCTTCCCTTTCTCTCCCTCTGCCCACCTCTCCCACTAGCTTCCCCTCTCCTCTCCCTCTGCCCACCTCTCCCACTAGCTTCCCCTCTCCTCTCCCTCTTCCCCCTCTCCTCTCCTCTTCCCTTCCTCTCCCCTCCCTCTGCCCACCTCTCCCACTAGCTTCCCCTCTCCTCATCCCTTCCTCTCCTCTCCTCACCCTCTTCCCCCTCTCCTCTCCTCTTCCCTTCCTCTCCCCTCCCTCTGCCCACCTCTCCCACTAGCTTCCCCTCTCCTCTTAGCTTCCTCTCCTCTCCTCTCCCTCTTCCCCCCTCTCCTCTCCTCTTCCCTTCCTCTCCCCTCCCTCTGCCCACCTCTCCCACTAGCTTCCCCTCTCCTATTCCCTTCCTCTCCTCTTCTCTCCCTCTCCCCCTCTCCTATCCTCTTCCCTTCCTCTCCTCTCCCTCTGCCCACCTCTCCCACTAGCTTCCCCTCTCCTCTCCCTCTGCCCACCTCTCCCACTAGCTTCCCCTCTCCTCTCCCTCTTCCCCCCTCTCCTCTCCTCTTCCCTTCCTCTCCCCTCCTTCTGCCCACCTCTCCCACTAGCTTCCCCTCTCCTCTTCCCTTCCTCTCCTCTCCTCTCCCTCTTCCCCCCTCTCCTCTCCTCTTCCCTTCCTCTCCCCTCCCTCTGCCCACCTCTCCCACTAGCTTCCCCTCTCCTCTTCCCTTCCTCTCCTCTCCTCTCCCTCTTCCCCCTCTCCTCTCCTCTTCCCTTTCTCTCCCTCTGCCCACCTCTCCCTCTTCCCCCCTCTCCTCTCCTCTTCCCTCCCTCTTCCCCCCTCTCCTCTCCTCTTCCCTTTCTCTCCCTCTGCCCACCTCTCCCACTAGCTTCCCCTCTCCTCTCCCTCTGCCCACCTCTCCCACTAGCTTCCCCTCTCCTCTCCCTCTTCCCCCCTCTCCTCTCCTCTCCTCTTCCCTTCCTCTCCCCTCCCTCTGCCCACCTCTCCCACTAGCTTCCCCTCTCCTCATCCCTTCCTCTCCTCTCCTCACCCTCTTCCCCCCTCTCCTCTCCTCTTCCCTTCCTCTCCCCTCCCTCTGCCCACCTCTCCCACTAGCTTCCCCTCTCCTCTTCCCTTCCTCTCCTCTCCTCTCCCTCTTCCCCCCTCTCCTCTCCTCTTCCCTTCCTCTCCCCTCCCTCTGCCCACCTCTCCCACTAGCTTCCCCTCTCCTCTTCCCTTCCTCTCCTCTCCTCTCCCTCTTCCCCCTCTCCTCTCCTCTTCCCTTTCTCTCACTCTGCCCACCTCTCCCTCTTCCCCCCTCTCCTCTCCTCTTCCCTCCCTCTTCCCCCCTCTCCTCTCCTCTTCCCTTTCTCTCCCTCTGCCCACCTCTCCCACTAGCTTCCCCTCTCCTCTCCCTCTTCCCACCTCTCCTCTCCTCTTCCGTTCCTCTCCCCTCCCTCTGCCCACCTCTCCCACTAGCTTCCCCTCTCCTCTTCCCTTCCTCTCCTCTCCTCTCCCTCTTCCCCCTCTCCTCTCCTCTTCCCTTCCTCTCCCCTCCCTCTGCCCACCTCTCCCACTAGCTTCCCCTCTCCTCTTCCTCTCCTCTCCCTCTTCCCCCATCTCCTCTCCTCTTCCCTTCCTCTCCCCTCCCTCTGCCCACCTCTCCCACTAGCTTCCCCTCTCCTCTTCCCTTCCTCTCCTCTCCTCTCCCTCTTCCCCCTCTCCTCTCCTCTTCCCTTCCTCTCCTCTCCCTCTGCCCACCTCTCCCACTAGCTTCCCCTCTCCTCTCCCTCTTCCCCCCTCTCCTCTCCTCTTTTCTCCCTCTTCCCCCCTCTCCTCTCCCTCTTCCCCCCTCTCCTCTCCTCTTCCCTTCCTCTCCTCTCCCTCTGCCCACCTCTCCCACTAGCTTCCCCTCTCCTCTCCCTTTCCCCCCCTCTCTTCTCCTCTTCCCTCCCTCTTCCCCCCTCTCCTCTCCCCTCTCCTCTCCCTCTGCTCTCCCCTCCCTCTGCCCACCTCTCCCACTAGCTTCCCCTCTCCTCTTCCCTTCCTCTCCTCTCCTCTCCCTCTTCCCCCCTCTCCTCTCCTCTTCCCTTCCTCTCCTCTCCCTCTACCCACCTCTCCAACTAGCTTCCCCTCTCCTCTCCCTCTCCCCCCCTCTCTTCTCCTCTTCCCTCCCTCTTCCCCCCTCTCCTCTCCTCTTCCCTCTCCTCTCCCTCTGCTCTCCCCTCCCTCTGCCCACCTCTCCCACTAGCTTCCCCTCTCCTCTCCCTCTTCCCCCCTCTCCTCTTCCTCCCTCCCTCTTCCCCCCTCTCCTCTCCTCTTCCCTTTCTCCCCCTCTGCCCACCTCTCCCACTAGCTTCCCCTCTCCTCTCCCTCTGCCCACCTCTCCCTCCTAGCTTCCCCTCTCCTCTCCCTCTTCCCCCCTCTCCTCTCCTCTTCCCTTCCTCTCCTCTCCCTCTGCCCACCTCTCCCACTAGCTTCCCCTCTCCTCTCCATCTTCCCCCCTCTCCTCTTCCTCCCTCCCTCTTCCCCCCTCTCCTCTCCTCTTCCCTTTCTCTCCCTCTGCCCACCTCTCCCACTAGCTCCCCCTCTCCTCTCCCTCTGCCCACCTCTCCCACTAGCTTCCCCTCTCCTCTCCCTCTTCCCCCCTCTCCTCTCCTCTTCCCTTCCTCTCCTCTCCCTCTGCCCACCTCTCCCACTAGCTTCCCCTCTCCTCTCCCTCCACTATCCCCTCCCTCTGCCCACCTCTCCCACTAGCTTCCCCTCTCCTCTCCCTCTTCCCCCCTCTCCTCTTCCTCCCTCCCTCTTCCCCCCTCTCCTCTCCTCTTCCCTTTCTCTCCCTCTGCCCACCTCTCCCACTAGCTTCCCCTCTCCTCTCCCTCTGCACACCTCTCCCACTAGCTTCCCCTCTCCTCTCCCTCTTCCCCCTCTCCTCTCCTCTTCCCTTCCTCTCCTCTCCCTCTGCCCACCTCTCCCACTAGCTTCCCCTCTCCTCTCCCTCTCCCCCTCCTTCTCCTCTTCCCTCCCTCTTCCCCCTCTCCTCTCCTCTTCCTCTGCTCTCCCCTCCCTCTGCCCACCTCTCCCACTAGCTTCCCCTCTCCTCTATCCCTTCCTCTCCTCTTCCCTCCCTCTTCCCCCCTCTCCTCTCCTCTTCCCTCTCCTCTCCCTCTGCTCTCCCCTCCCTCTGCCCACCTCTCCCACTAGCTTCCCCTCTCCTCTCCCTCTTCCCCCCTCTCCTCTTCCTCCCTCCCTCTTCCCCCCTCTCCTCTCCTCTTCCCTTTCTCCCCCTCTGCCCACCTCTCCCACTAGCTTCCCCTCTCCTCTCCCTCTGCCCACCTCTCCCACTAGCTTCCCCTCTCCTCTCCCTCTTCCCCCCTCTCCTCTCCTCTTCCCTTCCTCTCCTCTCCCTCTGCCCACCTCTCCCACTAGCTTCCCCTCTCCTCTCCATCTTCCCCCCTCTCCTCTTCCTCCCTCCCTCTTCCCCCTCTCCTCTCCTCTTCCCTTTCTCTCCCTCTGCCCACCTCTCCCACTAGCTCCCCCTCTCCTCTCCCTCTGCCCACCTCTCCCACTAGCTTCCCCTCTCCTCTCCCTCTTCCCCCTCTCCTCTCCTCTTCCCTTCCTCTCCTCTCCCTCTGCCCACCTCTCCCACTAGCTTCCCCTCTCCTCTCCCTCCACTATCCCCTCCCTCTGCCCACCTCTCCCACTAGCTTCCCCTCTCCTCTCCCTCTTCCCCCCTCTCCTCTTCCTCCCTCCCTCTTCCCCCCTCTCCTCTCCTCTTCCCTTTCTCTCCCTCTGCCCACCTCTCCCACTAGCTTCCCCTCTCCTCTCCCTCTGCCCACCTCTCCCACTAGCTTCCCCTCTCCTCTCCCTCTTCCCCCCTCTCCTCTCCTCTTCCCTTCCTCTCCTCTCCCTCTGCCCACCTCTCCCACTAGCTTCCCCTCTCCTCTCCCTCTCCCCCCCTCTCTTCTCCTCTTCCCTCCCTCTTCCCCCCTCTCCTCTCCTCCTCTCCCTCTGCTCTCCCCTCCCTCTGCCCACCTCTCCCACTAGCTTCCCCTCTCCTCTATCCCTTCCTCTCCTCTCCTCTTCCTCTTCCCCCCTCTCCTCTCCTCTTCCCTTCCTCTCCCCTCCCTCTGCCCACCTCTCCCACTAGCTCCCCCTCTCCTCTTCCCCTCCTCTCCCTCTTCCCCCCTCTCCTCTTCCCTTTCCTCTCCTCTCCCTCTGCCCACCTCTCCCACTAGCTTCCCCTCTCCCCTCCCTCTGCCCACCCCTCCCTCTGCCCTCCCCTCCCTCTGCCCACCCCTCCCACTAGCTTCCCCTCTCCTCTCCCTCTTCCCCCCTCTCCTCTCCTCTCCTCTTCCCTTCCTCTCCTCTCCCTCTGCCCACCTCTCCCACTAGCTTCCCCTCTCCCCTCCCTCTGCCCACCTCTCCCTCTGCTCTCCCCTCCCTCTGCCCACCTCTCCCTCTGCTCTCCCCTCCCTCTGCCCACCTCTCCCACTAGCTTCCCCTCTCCTCCAATCTGCTCTGTTGTTGTTTTGTGGCAAGTGGACGTGGGGGCAGGAAGGAAGCACTAGTTGTGCACAGGATGCCCCATAAAAACCCTGCTCCAATTCAGCTAATAACTTTAACACTTCTTCTTCCACCACACAACCGGAACACCGTCACTTCCTGTTTAGCAGGGCTCCACTTCCTCCACTCTCTGTGGCCACTGTACTGCGTATGTATGCATGGGTGTATTGTGTGTGTGTGTGGGAACCATCAACTCCTAAAATTGAGCATGTGCATCTTACACTAACAAGTGTGCTTGTACACAGCACTTAATGTTCTGAGAACCATATGTTTCTTGGAGATGGTGAGAGCATGGTTGTCCTATGGTTATTTTGCATACAACCTTCCCATCATTTTCTGGGAATGGTGCTTGACTTTGGAACATTCTCAGCACATTTACTTGACAAGAAAACAGAATTTTCTTGGTATTTCATTAGTTTAACAGAATTTTTCCTTAAAGTTCAAACATGGTTACATTTCATTTAAATGTTGGTAATGTTCTACAAATGCTGTCCAACTGGTTTAAAATTGGGAATGTTCTCAAATAGTTCAGAGAACATTATGAAACAATGTTCCTCCGTGGGAATTTAAATATTTCAGCATAGCGTTTCCTTCAGGTTTCCTCATGGTTCAATTTAAAGTCACGTTCTCAAATTGTTGAGAACGTTAAGAAAACATTCCATGAAAACCACAAGAAACCTTTAGTAAAGTTCCACAGAACGTTCTAAGAATGCTATTTAAAAACATGTGCATTCCGTTCTCAGCATCAACAAACTCTGACCCTCTATCTTGTTACGAGTGCTTGTTTCATTTGAAATGGGGTCTACTTGAATAGACTCAAATGAACAGCTTTATAGGAGTTAAAAACATGGAATTGTAGCTCCATGCTGGTGGCGCAGTGGACTACTTCCATGGATATACAACAGAAGATACTGTAATAGGTTCAAATCTCACTGATGCCATGTCACAATAAAACAATTATTATGATTAATGTGTAAGGAAATTAATTTCCAATCTGTGCTTGGAGTTTAAATAAGTTAACCTAAAAATAAGCTAGCAGTATTAAAAGTCTTATTAGAACATTCAATGAAAGTTAATTAAGGAAGTCGTTCAAAAACCTCCAAATAACTTATCATTTCTGTTCTCAGAACGTTAATTAATTACATCAAAATAACCTTTCATTTCAGTACTCAGAGCGATATTTAATTACCTCCAAATAACCTATAATTTCAGTTCTAAGAAAGTTATTTAATTACCTCAAAATAACCTTTAATTTCCGTTCTCAGAGCGATATGTAATTACCTCCAAATAACCTATAATTTCCGTTCTCAAAACATTAATTAAACCTCCCAGGAAACATTTAAGGAACCAGAGTGAACCAATAAAATAGACATTCCCAGAACAGGTAAAAGTTTCACTTCTGTTCTTAGAACGTTTAGGAAACGGTCAGGAAACGTATGTTTTCCCTCAACAGATGTGAAACCAAAAAGGTACGTTCCCACAACTTCCAAGGAACCAAATGTGCTAGCTGGGACTATCTGACAGGAATCCACGGGCCAGGCTGATTTGCAAAGCACAAGGTTTATTCGTGCTTGAATTGCTCTTGGCTGCACCGACAGGCATACTGCAGTTCATACATGTGTTTCTTCAGTCATTAACCAACTAGAAAAGGGAGAGAATCAACCGTCTTTCCTTCTTTTCTTTTGTGAACACGCAAACACAAGCGCACGTGCACACGCACGCACTGTATTTAAATGACTTGTGAGTATTGGGTCATTTGTATTACACTATTCCAACAAGGAAGAGGATCCTTTATTTTGAAGTGACTGACTAAAAGGCTTGCTCATACCTCGTCAGCTATATTTACAGATAAGAAAGTGCTCTCTGTCTCATAGACAAACTAGGGATTTTTTTTTTATTACAGACGTGAACTGACACACACACACACACACACACAAACGGCGGCAGGGAATCACGTATCCCACATTCACAACAGGATCTGATTCCATTCCGCCTTCCATTCCCGTCGGTACCCAGTCTACAAACCCAGATTTGAATATAAAAGATGAATGGTCAAGAGTCAGTGAGTGCGTCAGTCAGGTCAGTCAGGCCAATGGATATAGTGGAGATGACCATATACCAGAAAGCAGGAAGAGGCCCCCACCCATCACCCACCCTGATTCATCTCTTTCCCATTTTCTACACAGGAGGCAGGAATAACAGCAGAACAAACAGCCCAAGGATAGGGGTTGGGGGTTGGGGGTGGGGAAAGCAACAGGATGTTGTTTGAATTTCATGTCCTGTTTCCTTCCCTTTCCCAAGAAGCTACTCTAAACGCAGGTGCACAAGCTCCCGTCTACCCCCCCCCCCCCCGAACAAGTTCAACTTTGCTCAGTTACCATTCGAGAAGATGTACTCCAACTCTCACTGGCTTTACACTCTCTACTATGGACACACAAACACGCACACACACATGCACATTCTCCCTTATACAAGACCTCCATTGTTATTCGGCAAAGTTACTTTTGCGATCTCTCTGTCAATTACAGACCTCTGTGAATTTGGGATGACATGTAAGACAACGGGTGAAAGAGGGTTAGGTAAAGAGTTCCTGACTTTGATTTAGAAGCACTTTTATCTTTGTGTTAAGACCTTGTGCTTTAGCCGGGCCTTTTTTCTCCCCCAACTGGAATAGAAAATAGCCACTGCGGCTACGTCAGTCGTCACATCACACGGCTACTAACCCACAGGCCTAAGTGGCTCCCCGTTATGTTAAACTGGTCTTGCATGAGTAGTGCTGCAGAAAGAGAGTGCAGGGCGTGGGTTGCAGAATGAAAGGGCCACGAAGGTCTTTGTTCTGTGATATATGTACAGTGAGAGGATTTAAAAGCTGTGTCCGACTGGGACGTAAAATGTGCATTGATGATCTTTTTCTTTTTCCTACAGCCGTTTTTTATTTTTCAAATATCAGAGGTGGAGCAGAGGGAATTCTTGCCTTCGACCAGGGAGGATGTAAAGGGCTGCTTTTGGTTACATAAAAGCATAAATGTTGAAAAAGTACAAGTTCAACACAGGTAGATTCTGTTTAATGAACGTGAACCTAACAGAACCCCTCCTTCTCCACCTCAACCACATCCCTCCATTTGCCCCTTTACCAAAAAGAGAGACAGGCTGCGTTTCATTACAAAATCATTCTCAAATGTTTAAGTGCACTCAAAGAGTAGTTTCCATGACATCATCAACTGTCAGTATGGGAAGCCAGCCGCTTATACAATGAAATTCAAACCAGGGCAAAGACGAGGCAACATAGTACTCACATAACCCAGGACCCCGCTGGGCCATACAGGAACATTACCTAGAGCTAGAGTGCAACGTGGACATACAATATGCACGTGACCAAAATGGCACAACATTTTGTGAGAGGGTAACTGGGGCACATTTTGACATTTTTAGAACCTCAATAGAATGAGTCATCTAATTTTCCTTTTTTAGGCATACACGAGGGCTGGTTGACACAGATCTTAAGAGTTATCGTTCAACCACATCTAATTATTGCATCAACAGGTGTGTACTAAGGCCAGAAGTCAGTGTTCAACTGTTGGGCAACAAGCATTATATGAGACGATGTGTCAAACCAACCCCTCACTCCCAAAGATGAGTGAAAGGTGTCCTTCCTAGATTGTCTATGAGTACATTGTCAGGCCAAGAGCAAAGTCCATGGTGAGAGAGGACGCAATATGACTTCCGAAGAGCCCAAGGAGAACAGCACACAGAAAAGGGTTGTCAAAACTAAATGTGGTTGAACTATATCCAACATTCTAGTGAGATGGGAATTGAAAACGGCCGGAGTTGGACATCAGAGGATACAGCAGCTTAGGTGGACCCCTAACCTCAGCCTTCCAAGGTGGTCGGTCACAGACAGACTAGCTGGGTCAGGGAACACACAGACCGACAGTAATCGTAATAATATCTGACGTCATTATCATCCTGTCTGCCATGTACCACGCTGCTCAGTATGTGTAGCTAGGTAACACATTCTATCATGAAGACCTGCATAAGTGCTCTCCATTTTCTGGAGGACCGAGATTTGAAATCAGTGGAACACCCGGTGGAAGCAGAGTATAATAGCTAAGGAGACGGAGGAAAATTCTGGCATTTGATTACAAATAATGTGGAGGGAGTCAGAAAGAGCACACAGAAAGCTGTTGTAATCCTGAGACAGGTGTTTTATAACATCTTCAAAAGCGTTCATCCATGTACAGTCGGAAGTTTACATACATCTTAGCCAAATACATTTAAACTCAGTTTCAAAATTCCTGACATTTAATCCTAGCAAAAAATCCCTGTCTTAGGTCAGTTAGGATCACCACTTTATTTTAAGAACGTGAAATGTCAGAATAATAGTACAGAGAATGATTTATTTCAGATTTTATTTCTTTCATCACATTCCCAGTGGGTCAGAAGTTAACATACACTCAATTAGTATTTGGTAGCATTGCCTTTAAATTGTTTAACTTGGGTCAAACGTTTTGGGTAGCCTTCCACAATAAGTTGGGTGAATTTTGGCCCATTCCTCCTGACAGAGCTGGTGTAACTGAGTCAGGTTTGTAGGCCTCCTTGCTCACACACGCTTTTTCAGTTCTGCCCACAAATATTCTATAGGATTGAGGTCAGGGCTTTGTGATGGCCACTCCAATACCTTGACTTTGCTGTCCTTAAGCCATTTTGCCACAACTTTGGAAGTATGCTTGGGGTTATTGTCCATTTGGAACACCGATTTGCGACCAAGCTTTAACTTCCTGACTGATGTCTTGAGATGTTGCTTCAAAATATCCACATAATTTTATTTTCTCATGATGCCATCTATTTTGTAAAGTGCACCAGTCCCTCCTGCAGCAAAGCATCCCTACAACATGATGCTGCCACACCCGGGCCCAGGTGTTTCCCATGTCGCTGACGACCCTCCCGGCTCCGACCACCGGCATCCTAATGAGGAAACAAGAGCAACGAGAGAGAATACGGCAGAAAGAGTGGGAGGGTCCCCCCCCATAAAACCGGGGACCAACAAGGACCCCGGAACAACGTACCAGCCTCTGCGGCCCAAATTGATCAATGGTTACGTGTTCACACTTCCACTTGCCCCAGCCAACCTCAGACCTCAGCGCACAGGAAGCAACGTTTAAGAGGAAAGAAGAAAACAAGACCAGGAGGGAACAGACAGGAGAGATAGAACCTGACAATACCAAACAATGGTCAGTCACGTAAACATTCAGGAACAGGGTACACAAGAGACCGCGTCAGCTACAAGCTCCAACGAAATGAACATCTCTGGGTCCTTCCTACTCATTAAATTTTTACAACATCAAGGTAACAGAATTTCAGAATGTTCAACAGCTGTTCTTCAGTACATCATTCTAACAGTTCCTCTGATGGAAAGCGAATGAACTCATCTACATTAGACGCCATAGTCATAAGTCAATACAAAAAAAATGTATCTCGCTCAACCCCTCTGCTGAGCATACCAGACCACAACCAGAGAAATGACAATCACACTGGGCACCAGAGAAGAGATGAGATATGGAGCTTCCTCAAAACCTACAGTAACTCAACCCTAGTCTTCGTGCGGATTCGCAGTGGGTAATTACGCACTGTAGCCCGCTGGCATGGAAATAAAGCACCCTGCACACTGGCAGATTCCCCCAAGCCACGGATGTGCCCCCGAGACAACTGCTCAGCCCACAGACCCCACACAAAAATAACATTAACCATGCCCAACGTATTCCAAAGTGAAACACGTCACTAAGCCTAACAGGGGAAAAAGGCTATAGCTCCGGGTAGTAAGTGTCACTACCCTACCCACATCTCCCACTGAGGTACACAGCCGACTGTACTCACCTCAGACCGATGTTCCAACAGCAAGTAGAGTGAGAGTTTCCAGGCTGGGCATGGGCCTGGAAACTAACCAATGTACTCTCTCCAACGCAGCACACAACTATCCACCACAGTGGCAAGTTTACCAAACAAAGGCAACCAATACTGGGCCTACCAAACTCAAAAACTGTAACAAAAGATGTAAACAAAGCACCTACAGAATTTAACATTAACTCCACGTTTTCTCCCAAACACAACACACACACTAGTAAGCCAAACGACACTAGTATTAGTCCTTTATAACGCAACAAAGTGCTATATGCCAAAATGTCTAGGAACTAACCTTATTATCCCAGATAAGCCTCCACTTGTCACGAACCGGCTCGAAGCGCGTAACAAAGTGGAGATAAAGAATAACAAAATATATTTATTAACTGCCGTAACCTATATTCAAATAAACAATAGTGTGTCTGCGTGGAGAGAGTCTCCCCAATGAATGTGGAAGAGGTCTATTTATCCTGGGACACACCCGGGCCCAGGTGTTTCCCATGTCGCTGACGACCCTCCCGGCTCCGCCCACCGGCATCCTAATGAGGAAACAAGAGCAAAGAGAGAGAATACGGCAGACAGAGTGGGAGGGTCGTCACACTCCTAACATAACGATGGTCATTATGGCCAAACAGTTCTATTTTTTTTTTATCAGACCAGAGGACATTTCCCCAAAAAGTTTGATCTTTGTCCCCATGTGCAGTTGCAAACCGTAGTCTGGCTTTTTTATGGCGGTTTTGGAGCAGTGGCTTCTTCCTTGCTGAGCGGCCTTTCAGGTTAAGTCGATATAAGACTCGTTTTACTGTGGATATAGATACTTTTGAACCTGTTTCCTCCAGCATCTTCACAAGGTCCTTAGCTGCTGTTCTGGGATTGATTTGCACTTTTCGCAACAAAGTACGTTCATCTCTAGGAGACAGAACGCGTCTCCTTCCTGAGTGGTACGACGGCTGCGTGGTCCCATGGTGTTTATACTTGCGTACTATTGTTTGGAAATTGCTCCCAAGGATGAATCAGACTTGTGGAGGTCTACAATTTATCTCTGAGGTCTTGGCGTGGTCTGATCCTCTCTCAGCAGGGAGGTGTGGTCTGATCCTCTCTCAGCAGGGAGGTGTGGTCTGATCCTCTCTCAGCAGGGAGGCGTGGTCTGATCCTCTTTCCTCAGGGAGGTGTGGTCTGATCCTCTCTCAGCAGGGTGGTGTGGTCTGATCCTCTCTCAGCAGGGAGGTGTGGTCTGATCCTCTCTCAGCAGGGTGGTGTGGTCTGATCCTCTCTCAGCAGGGAGGCGTGGTCTGATCCTCTCTCAGCAGGGTGGTGTGGTCTGATCCTCTCTCAGCAGGGAGGTGTGGTCTGATCCTCTCTCAGCAGGGTGGTGTGGTCTGCTTTTAGCTTTGTTTTGCTTTTCTCATCCTACTCTCGCATCCCTTGTTTTTCCCCCCCAGGAGTTTACAGTACTTAGCTAAAGTTCAGCGGGTCCCAACCTTCCAACACGCTCTGTGTACTTACAAATGGCCCACTATTCCCTATATAGGTAGTTCTACAGAAGTGGTGTAAATTCCGGATTACATTTTTAAAAATTGTATCCCGTTTCTCCCAAACTTTCAGCACACATGTCTTCCAACATGTCAGGTAGACATACGGTATATACTACTGACACACTTTGTTTGTCTTGCATATTTCAAATATTTACTGGAACTCCTTACCACCCCACTACATTTTATCATTACTAAAACATAGTGAAAACGTTGTTAAAGGAAGAAGAACCATGCACATTAGAGATCATTTTGACTAACCGTTATTTGCATACCAAATTAACAAAATAGTAAAAACATGATTTTTAACCAGATTTTCAAAACTTTTAAATTGAGAGAAATATATATTTTTGTAATAGAACAACTCAAGATGAATAAGTGCCACATTTAAAAATATATAATCAATGTCTTTATTATTTAAAACATGAATATTAGGATACAGGGTTTGGGACAGCCACCTATCAATACAAACAGGTGAATAAATAATGACTTGGTACTAAATGAATTGAACAATATGTTTGTTATGGCCTTGGATTGAATTAGAACATATCATGATGTAAATAAATGTCCTATGTGTGGAGACTTACTTCCTCCTTTAAAAGCTGTGTCATACTGCGGCACACCTTGCGTGCTGCCGCAGCATTCTGTGGCACATCATTTAATTGTCAGACATTTTTTCTGTTACTGCAAGTTATTGCTAGTTTGACCACCAGGGTGGTGAAGGGTATCTTTGAGAATTATTTGATAGTATTCCGTATTGGCATTACCAGAGAATTTAAAACCTTTTTTGTAATAACATAGTATATGGGATTGATTTTAAGAAATTTGGCTTAATTAATTTGATTAATATTATGGTGTTTCTATTCAGAGAAAAAATAACCCCTCAGGGTTTCCGTTAGGATGGAATGGAAAATATGGCGCTGTACAACGTGACGGTCGGGAGTAGGCTACAGGAGTGGAGGATTCTACATTGTTTGCCTTCATTAGACAACTTTGTTCCAATATTTCTGTAAATAAGTGATATTTATTCCCATAGTAATTCATTATGGATCAATAACTAAATCAACATCTGCATTTTGAAAGAGTATTTTTTATCATTATTTAATAAACGAAATGTGTTTATTTGTTTATTAGGCAATACATACTGTAGTAAACATGGGAAAGTGACTAATTCCTTACATAAGGGAGAGCAGGCCATGTCTGTACTACAGAATGCAGGGCACGCGGGAGACCGGTGTTATTTCATAGTTGTGACATCTTCATTATTATTCTACAATGTAGAAAATAGTACAAATCAAGAAAAATCCTGGAATGAGAAGGTGTGTCCAAACTTTTGACTAGAAGTTGCTTAATTAATTTGATTAATATTATGCTTTTTCTAATCCAAGAATAACCAAAAACCCTCTGGGTTTCCATTAGGATGGAATGGAAAATATGGCGCTGTACAACGTGAAGGTCGGCAGTACAGTACTAGCTATTTAGCTGAAGAATCCCCGCAGGGCACGAGGAAGGAGTAGGATGTCCTTGTAAATAAGAATTTGTTGTTAACTGACTTGCCTAGTTACATAAAGGTTACACTAAGAGCATAACATTTCTGCACCCTAATTTTCTAATTCTTGTCTAACCAATACCCAAACAGATATTAAAACCTCTTAGAACTAGGGGGCGCAGTTTTCTCTTTTGGCTAAAAAGGCGTACCCATTTGAAACTGCCTATTTCTCAGCCCCCGAAACTAGAATATGCATATAATAGTCAGATTAGGATAGAAAACACTCTGAAATAAAAATCGTATTTATTCATCAAGACCATTCCCCATGCTTGCCTCAGAGCAGTGTGAAACGGTGCTAAAATAGTTGTAGGCTTTTCACACTAATTACAGTCAGAAGACAGTTGAAGAAACTTGCATGAACTTATGGAAAGGCTCGGTAAGAAATGTTATATATATATATATATATAGTCGAAATGAGTCTCACTATATATATATTTTTTAATTATCAGAACATTAACCATGTGTGTTCGCTTGTATTGTACTGTTCTGTAGTTTCAACCCAATGATTCGTCTGACAAACTAAAGAACTTTACATCCTGCAGGCCCTGGCATGGATCAAAGCTGGCGAGACATTCAATAATGCCATCTTCACAGACGAATCAACCGTGGCCCTTGAGCAATTTGATCAAAATTGCTACCGAAAAAAAGGAAGATCAAGCAAGCCAAGTCCCAAGCATCCACTCAAACTCCATGTGTGGGGGGCAATGTCTCGTGACTGTCGGCAGTACAGTACTGGGCTATTTAGCTAAAGAATCCCTGCAGGGCACGAGGAAGGAGTAGGCTGTCCTTGTTTTTAACTGACTTGCCTAGTTAAATAAAGGTTACACTAAGATCATAACATTTCTACACCCTAATTTTCAGATTCTTGTCTAACCAATACCCAAATGGAGATAAAGTGAAAATAAAATTCTCATTGATTTATCAAGACCAGTCCCCATGCATGCCTCAGAGTCCCTGTGCATGTCTCAGAGTCCCCATGCTTGTCTCAGAGTCCCCATGCTTGTCTCAGAGTCCCCATGCTTGTCTCAGAGTCCCCATGCATGCAGCAGAGTTCCCATGCTTGTCTCAGAGCAGCGCAAAACAGTGATAAAATAGTTTTAGGCTTTTGTTTCTAACTTCAATATGCTCTTTAAATAAATAAGACCTACACCACCTTTAACAGTACATTACTCAACACTAGTGAGACTCATTTCGCCTACGGTAGGCCTACAGTATATTGAAAAATATTTGTTTCAATGATGTGACTCTCCGCCAATAACTACATTTAGAAGATTGGAGGACTCTGTATTAATATCTAACGGGCATTTTCCATTAGGATCTGTGAGCATATCTGAGAATATCTAAGGGGCTTTTATATAATTCTGAATTAATTAATAATAATCGCTTTGTTTAAAAAGTAATGATATTTTGGAGATTTCGTTTTTATTTAACCTAGAGTGAGCGAGAAAAAGGCAATTCTTGAACATGGGGTGAGACATTCTCACTAATTTGTACAAAAAGCCAGTTTGTTATTTAGAATTATTTATCTCTGGAGAAACCTAAATGTATTATTTAGCAGACATCACTTGCTTATATTCATGAAGATGATGAGCGATCGGCAAAGGCAATCTGTACTCTGCTGGCATCACGGCACAACATCAACATCCCTCTAATTACAGTCAGAAGACAGTGGAAGAAACTTGCGTGGAGTAACACACACACACACACACTTCGGTAAGAAATGTTATATATATATATATATTTACATTTTTTATTATCAGAACATTAACCATGTGTGTTCGCTTGTTTTGTACTGTTCTGTAGTTTCAACCCAATGATTCGTCTGACAAACTAAAGAACTTTACATCCTGCAGGCCCTGGCATGGATCAAAGCTGGCGAGACATTCAATAATGCCATCTTCACAGACAAATCACCCGTGGCCCTTGACCAATTTGCTCAAAATTGCTACAGAAAAAAAAGGGAAGAAGATCAAGCAAGCCAAGTCCCAAGCATCCACTCAAACTCCATGTGTGGGGGGCAATGTCTCGCCAGGGACCAGGCCCATATTTGATTTTTGATTGTAAGTTTGGCTATTTACAAAGCAAAAGGTACATAAAATATTGTAGCCTACACCTCATGGACTGTTTGTTGTGTTCCACAATAATTCACTCGTGCCTCCTTTTTCAGGTATCATTGAGGAAGAAATCATCAAGAGATATGCTGGACCCTAGGTCTCCGAAGAAATAGACTCCAATTAAGCCCTCTTGTTGTTTGTAAAGTCAAATTAAAATGAAGATTATTGTTGAAATGAATTGCTCGACTGGTGTAGGTTTTCTCCATCTGTTGGTGTGCAACACTTGCATAACAAGTTAACTATATTTTCAGCACCAGCCACTGTTCACCTGCTATTGATTGTGCTGCGGTTGCCGCCAGTTGTTTTTCAAATTGAAACTTTATTTAACTAGGCAAGTCAGGTAAGAACAAATTCTTATTTACAATGAAGGTCTACCCTGGCCAAACCCGGATGACGCTGGGCCAATTGTGCGCCACCCTATGACACTCCCAATCATGGTCAGATGTGATACAGCCTGAATTCGAACCAGGGACTGTAGTAAGCCTCTTGCAACAAGATGCAGTGCCTTAGACCGCTGCGCCACTCGGGAGCCATGAACAATATTTATATATATATATATTTATTTATTTCAGAACATTAACCGTGTGTAGGTAGATACAAATGATTTGTTGCAAGTTGGGGGGTTCACACCTAGCTCGGCTATTAGACAACTCTTG